>NC_057801.1:156459424-156465956 GCF_018294505.1 Triticum aestivum | reverse complement strand
CCGCTACCGCGGGCCTCGGCCCCTCCGCCACCGCGGGCCTCGGCCCCTCCGCCGCCGCCGTCCGGCTCCTCCGTAGCCGCTGGCCGGCGCGCCGCACACCCGAGCCTCTGGATCTGCCTGCGCCGCCCAGGAGCTCCACGCAGGAGCTCCGCCGCCCCCGCGTCCGGCCTCCTCCGCCGCCGTCCCGCGTCGGATCCGGCCAGATCCGGCGGGGCCCGTCCTCCCCGACCTCTCCCGCAGCTCCGGCCGCCGTCTCCCTCCTCTCCGGCCGTTCTCCGGCGAAGTTTCCGACGAGGTTGATTTGTTCACCTTCCCCAAAATTTCGCCCAAGTCCCAAATATTTTGCATAATCATGCCATGTTCATCGCATCGTATCTCTGCATCCATAGCTCCGTTTCGTGCGTGTAATATGTCAAATTGTTCGCCTCAACGAGTACTTCATTTCATTCCATTGCATCATATTCATTTGAGCTCATCTTGATGCCTGAATCTTCGTTGCAAGAGTGCTTCATAATGTTATCCGCTGTCTGTTAACAGAACGAGCTCTTTTGTCATTTTTGCCATGATTGATGTGTGCATCCTATGAGGTTGATGTATACATGTGTTTTGATCTATACCATGTCTTCTTTACAGAGGTGCTTACCGTGTATTTTTGTGATCAATGTGGTGACTAGCACAAGCATGTAAACTAGGCTTCGTAATGTTGCTGATTTTAGTCCCTGTTCTGTTGTTATTTTGATGCCATGTAAACATGATTCTACAGAGAGATCCATGCTTATTTTGAGATACTTCAGTAAGGATGTTTTGGAACTATGGTTATGCTCTATCCATTCATGCCCCTGTTTGCAATTATGGAGTAGTCTAGCATGTCATTTTCGTGCTCTAGTTTTTCTTCAAAATGTTTCCTGGCAGATTATTTACATGTTATTCAATTTTGCCAAGGTTGTTGTAGTTGATCCTTGCATGCTATGAACTTGCTCTTGCCATGCTTAGCTTCACAAACATGTCTTCTTGCTGTTGGTTGCCTTGCCATGCCATGTTTTGCTCTGCAGTGAGTTGCACAAGCTCATCTACATGCCTTCGTATCGTTGTTCCTGCCATGTTTGAATCTGTAATATAACTTGCTATGTTTACATGGGTGCCATCATATTTTCTGATCCTTTTTGGCTCATGGTCAGTAAGGGACTTTTGTTCTATGCTTTTAGTAGTTTCATGCCATGCCTTTGTTTGCCATGATAAGTTCCTGTAACATGTTGTTTGATAGCTCTAAACATTGCAACCTGATGTTATTTTCTGCAAAGTCTGAACTGTTATTATTTGCAATCTTGCCATGTGTGTTTGACCATGTTCAAGTGATTTCTGAAGATAGCTCATTGTTCATGTTTTGTTATGCTTTACCTGTACATCATATCCATGCCTTTTGTTATTATGTTGTTTTGATGCTTGCAATATGCCTAGTTGTTGTTTTGGACAGATTGTTGCAATAACTTGTATAGTGTGTGTGTGTTGAACCATTGCTCCGTTTTGAGTGTGCTCTATATGAAACTTTCTTAGAATTGCATGTAGCTCCATATTATCATGTTGCATCCATGTTTTGAGGTGTTTGCTTGATGTTTGTATGCATTTTGCATCAATGCCATGTTGATCTTGTTTTGCTCATATCTTCTAGGCCGTAGCTCCGAACTAAATGAACTTTATATGTAACTTGACTAGAATCTCGTGTAGATCATCTTTGTGCATCTTAACTTTCTGTTTAACAACTTGAAAATAAGGTTTATTCAGATCTGGACCAATTTCGAAATATGCATATGAGGACTTAGCGGAATTGTTATATGTTGTTCCCGGCCTCATTTAAACTTGCCTTGATGTGTTGCTCTTGTTTGCATCATCTCTTGCCATGAGTAGCCTCATCTAGTTTTGTCATGCATCATGTTTGTTGTGCATCATGTCATGTTCATGTGTGGTGTGTTTACCATGTTGTGTGCTTCTTCTTGTTTGTTCCTGTTTCGTTGCGATCGTGAGGATTCGTTCGTCTATGCTTGGTTCGTCTTCGTGGCTTCATCCGTTTGTCTTCTTCATGGACTCGTTCTTCTTCCTTGCGGGATTTCAGGCAAGATGACCATTTCCCTGGATCTCACTACTATCATTGCTATGCCAGTTGCTTCATTCTATCGCTTTGCTGCGCTACCTATCACCTGTTTATCGAACCTCCCATATTGCCATGAACCTCTAACCTTTGACACCCTTCCTAGCAAACCGTTGTTTGGCTATGTTACCGCTTTGCTCAGCCCTCTTATAGCGTTGCTAGTTGCAGGTGAAGTTGAAGATTGCTCCATGGTGGACAGGATTTTTGGTTGGATATCACAATATCTCTTATATTATTAATGCATCTATATACTTGGTAAAGGGTGGAAGACTCGGCCTTATGCCTGCTGTTTTGTTCCACTCTTGCCGCCCTAGTTTCCGTCATACCGGTGTTATGTTCCCGGATTTTGCGTTCCTTACGCAGTCGGGTGATTTATGGGACCCCCTTGACAGTTCGCTTTGAATAAAACTCCTGCAGCAAGGCCCAACCTTGTTTTACCATTTGCCTCACCACCACCTATACTTTTCCCTTGGGAGTCGCTCTCTCGAGGGTCATCTTTATTTTAGCCCCCCCGGGCCAGTGCTTGTCTAAGTGTTGGTCCGAACCGGGCAGACCGCGGGGCCACCTCGGGGCAACTCGAGGGCTGGTTTTACTCGTAGGCTGACCTATCCGATGTTGCCCTGAGAATGAGATATGTGCAGCTCATATTGGGATTGTCGGTGCATCGGGCGGCTTTGCTGGTCTTGTTTTACCATTGTCAAAATGTCTTGTATACCGGGATTCCGAGTCTGATCGGGTCTTCCTGGGAGAAGGTATATCCTTCGTTGATCGCGAGAGCTTATCATGGGCTAAGTTGGGACACCCCTACAGGGTATAATCTTTCGAAAGCCGTGCCTGCGGTTATAGGCAGATGGGAATTTGTTAATGTCCGGTTGTAGATAACTTGACAACAGATCCAAAGTAAAACGCATCAACCATGTGTGTAGCCGTGATGATCTCTTCTCGGTGGAGTCCGGGAAGTGAACACGGTTTTGGGTTATGTTTGACGTAAGTAG
The DNA here is from genome assembly GCF_018294505.1 of Triticum aestivum. NCBI lineage: Eukaryota > Viridiplantae > Streptophyta > Magnoliopsida > Poales > Poaceae > Triticum > Triticum aestivum. Next base: position 156,462,815 of record NC_057801.1, on the reverse strand, counting down.
GAGTTCAGGATCACTTCTTGATCATTGCTAGCTTCACGATCGTTCCTTTGTTTCTCTTCTCGCTCTTATTTGCGTATGTTAGCCACCATATATGCTTAGTCGCTGCTGCAACCTCACCACTTATCCTTTCCTTACCCATTAAGCTTTGCTAGTCTTGATACCCATGGTAATGGGATTGCTGAGTCCTTGTGGCTCACAGATTACTACAACAACAGTTGCAGGTACAGGTTATGCGATGATCATGACGCGAGAGCGATGTTTGCTTGTTTGGAGTTCTTCTTCTGCTTCTTCTTCGATCCAGGGGATAGGTTCCAGGTCGGCAGCCTGGGCTAGCAGGGTGGATGTCGTTTGAGTTTCTGTTTGTGTTTCATCCATAGTCGGATGATGCTCTTATGTATTGTGATGATGTATTCGTGTGGCATTGTATGCCTTTTGTATGTATCCCCATCTATTATGTAATGTTGATGTAATGATATCCACCTTGCAAAAGCGTTTCAATATGCGGTTCTATCCTTGGTGGGACCTTCGAGTGTCTTTAGGATAGTATCGCATATTGGGCGTGACAAGTTGGTATCAGAGCTTCGACCGACCCTAGGAGCCCCCTTGATTGATCGTGTAGTTTGGCCGTTGTTGAGTCTAGAAGAAAACTATTTTCGGAGTCTAGTTATATCGGAGAGTAGGAATTCTTTTTACTCCTCAGCCCCTTTGTCGCTCTGGTGAGGAATCTTGACGTAGGTGTTTTGAATTACTTCTCTTCCCCTTCTAATTTTTCTTTAGGATCACGCAGTTGGTTTTTCGATCGTTGTTTCTCAGCTCTTTTGATCCGGTGCATTTCTCGTCAAGTTGACTCGAGCCTCTTCATATTTGCCAAGTTCAATCCTCAGTTGTTTTCTTTTCCCACCCGCCCTCCCCTTCTTCTTCTCGGAACCGGAGTCCGTAATCGAGTATCCGTCCTACTTGTGCGAAGTCTTTGCTTTCAACCGGTGTCTTCTCTTTGAGTCATTCGTCAGTTTCCCTTTCCAAGTTGCCTTTGTTTTCCCGCCCTCCCACCCTCTTCTCCCTGGAGTCTGAGTCTGTTTCGAGCATCAATTTCTTTCATGTGGAGCCTCTTTAGTCTTTCGTCAATTGTTTCAATCGGTGAATTCCCGTCTTGGTGGACATTCTTCATCTCTTCTCCGGTGGACTCAATTCGTATTTTTCGGTGTTGATCGTATTCTTTTCCTTGGATCAAGTGTTTTCGTTTTTCTTTTCCGGAGTGCTCAAGACATATCAAGAGATTCATCTGTGTTCCAATTAATTCGAGGTTGTCACCCCATTCAAATATTTCAATTGTTCCGGTGCATCATCTATCTGTTCGTCATCCCTTTCCAACGGTGTTTTCTCGTTTGTGGGCCCTAACCCACAGGTCTTTTTCCAGGATCTTACCTGACTCTTCTAATTCCCCCGGAGTTAATACCAGATTCTTTTCAAGTGTGACGTAAGAATGTATTTCATCAGTCAGATGCCATCTCCAAGATCGCTTTCAAATTCTTTTCATCTCGGGTTCTACCTTTCCTCTTTTTCATTATTCCGGAGTTTCTCAACAATTTCGATGGTGTTTCTCGTCGTCTTTATCAGCTTTGAAGACCGAAGAAGAGTTCCTCTTAAACCTTGTCCGTTCTCTCAAAGATTCGCGGTTCTAGCTTCTTGTTATCCTATCAAATTATTCTATTTGTCAGATATTCCTTATCTTACCCATCCGGAGTATGTCAGAAGTTCTTTTCCCGTTTCTTTTCACCGGAGGCCATCATTCCAGTTACTGTTCTCTAATTATCCCGGTGCTTCATTCAAGTGCTCTTTAATCAGATCGCGTTCTTCCCGTTCTCTTGTATCTAAATTTCCTCTAACATATTTGTTCTTCTAATTCTTCCTGGCGATTCATTCTCTTTCATCAGTCATTTCGAATTCTCACGGTGGTTCGTTCAAGATTTTTTTCCTTGATTATCATTTTAATCCATTCGTTCTTTCAATCCTACTGGTGGTTCATAAAGACTTTCTCAAGTTTTGCGCCATATTTCCCCTCAATCCTTTTGCCAAGAAGAATAAGTAATATGCAAAATCCATTTGTCATCAATTTAATTTGATGAAGGATAAGCATACAATAAATCTTATTCTTACTTCATCAAAGTGATTAATCCTTTTCTTCGGAGTTTGTTCTTGAGGAATAAATTCTAGGTCCAAGTGTTTCATCTTTCCTTTTCCGGAGTTCAAATTTCCTCGGCCATTTCTTCGGAACCTCCATCTAAATCATCGCAAGGCTTTAGTCTTATTCTTTCATCCTTCATTCTATCTCAACATCCTTTTGTCACCGGAGTTCTTCATGGTGGTTCTTCATGTTTTAATTCATTCTTCAAGAGTTCATCAAGATTTTGTTGGAGAAATTCAAGTATCTTTTCTTCTCCGTTCTTTTCATTCAACTCTTTCAATTCTTTCCGGAGATTTTGTGTCATGTCTTCATCAAGTACCATTCCATCCTCTCAAGTTCATGTTCTATTCTTTCCATGTTCAGCCGAAGTGCTGCATAAATCCTTTCAGTCTTATTCGTTTCTTATCTCGTTCTAACCGGAGTGGTTTCATAGTCTATCTGATTCAGTGAGCTTTCGATTATCGTCATTCTCGTCGTTCCTCTCTTCTTCTCGAGTGCTCTCGATTCTTTGCTTCTTCTTTTGAGTTCTTGTTTCACCTCATCCCTTTTCCCTTCCGTCTCGGTCCTAAGATCTCGGGACGAGATCTCTTGTTAGTGGAGGAGTGTTGTAACGCCCCGGATTCGGTGTGCCAGGTGTCCGCCGGTTATTCCCCGTCGTTGCCATGTCATTTGGTTGCGTGTTGCATTTTATCATGTCATCATGTGCATTGCATTGCATACGTGTTCGTCTCATGCTTCCAAGCATTTTCCCCGTTGTCCGTTTTGCAATCCGGCGCTCCTGTGTCCTCCGGCGTTCCTCTTTTGTCTCCTATTGTGAGTGGGTGTTAAACTTTCTCGGAATGGCCCGAGTCTTGCCAAGCGGCCTTGGTATACCACCGGTAGACCACATGTCAAGTTTCGTGCCATTTGGAGGTCGTTTGATACTCCAATGGTTAACCGGGTAACCGCAAAAGCCCCTCTCTCTTTGCAGCTCAACACCCCTTCCAAAGTGGCCCAAAACCCATCTCACTCCCCTCCATGCTCTCGGTCGTTCGATCACGATCGTGTGGGAGAAAACCGCTCCTCATTTGGACTCTCCTAGCTCCCCCTACCTATATAAACGCCCCCCTCCATTTTCGGGTCCAAACCCTAAGATTTTCCCTCGCCGCCGCCGGACGCGTCCGCCCGGCGCCGGACACGTCCGCCCCGCTCGCCCCGTCGAATCGC
>NC_057801.1:156418604-156458928 GCF_018294505.1 Triticum aestivum | reverse complement strand
TCGCCGCCGACCGGCGTGCCGCGCGCCCGGGCCTCTGAATCTGCCCGCGCCGCCCCGGAGCTCCATGCAGGAGCTCCGCCGCCCCCGCGTCCGGCCTCCTCCGCCGCCGTCCCGCGCCGGATCCGGCCAGATCCGGCGGGGCCCGTCCTCCCCGACCTCTCCCGCAGCTCCGGCCGCCGTCTCCCTCCTCTCCGTCCGTTCTCCGGCGAAGTTTCTGACGAGGTTGATTTTTTCCCCTTCCCAGAAATTTCGCCTAAGTCCCGAATATTTTGCATAATCATGCCATGTTCATCGCATCGTATCTCTGCATCCGTAGCTCCGTTTCGTGCGTGTAATATGTCAAATTGTTCGCCTCAACAAGTACTTCATTTCGTTCCATTGCATCATATTCATTTGAGCTCATCTTGATGCCTGAATCTTTGTTGCAAGAGTGCTTCATAATGTTATCTGCTGTCTGTTAACAGAACGAGCTCTTTTGTCATTTTTGCCATGATTGATGTGTGCATCCTATGAGGTTGATGTCTACGTTGGAAATATGCCCTAGAGGCAATAATAAAAGGGTTATTATTATATTTCCTTGTTCATGATAATTGTCTTTTATTCATGCTATAACTGTATTATCCGGAAATCGTAATACACGTGTGAATACATAGACCATAACATGTCCCTAGTGAACCTCTAGTTGACTAGCTCATTGGTTAACAGATAGTCGTGGTTTCCTGACTATGGACATCAGATGTCATTGACAACGGGATCACGTCATTAGGAGAATGACGTGACGGACAAGACCCAATCTTAAGCATAGCACAAGATCGTGTAGTTTGTTTTGCTAGAGCTTTTTCAATGTCAAGTATCTCTTCCTTAGACCATGAGATCGTGTAACTCCCGGATACCGTAAGAGTTCTTTGGGTGTACCAAACGTCACAACATAACTGGGTGACTATAAAGGTGCACTATAGGTATCTCCGAAAGTCTCTGTTGGGTTGACACGGATCGAGACTGGGATTTGTCACTCCATATGACGGAGAGGTATCTCTGGGCCCACTCGGTAATGCATCATCACAATGAGCTCAAAGTGACCAAGTGTTTGATCACGGGATCATGCATTGCGGTACAAGTAAAGTGACTTGCCGGTAACGAGACTGAACGAGGTATTGGGATACCGACGATCGAGTCTCGGGCATGTAACGTACCGATTGACAAAGGGAATTGCATACGGGGTTTGATCGAATCCTCGACATCGTGGTTCATCCGATGACAACATCGAGGAGCATGTGGGAGCCAACATGGGTATCCAGATCCCGCTGTTGGTTATTGACCTGAGGTCATCTCGGTCATGTCTGCATGTCTCCCGAACCCGTAGGGTCTACACACTTAAGGTTCGGTGACGCTAGGGTTATCAGGAAGACAAGTATGTGATTACCGAATGTTTTTCGGAGTCCCGGATGAGATCCCGGACGTCACGAGGTGTTCCGGAATGGTCCGGAGGTAAAGATTTATATATGGAAAGTGGTTAAACGGACACCGGAAAGTTTCGGTGGCATACCGGTATTGTACCGGGGCCACCGGAATGGTTCCGGGGGTCCACCGGGTGGGGCCACTCCTCACGGGGGCCACCTGGGCTGTGTGGGAGAGGGAGCCAGCCCCTAGTGGGCTGGGCGCGCCTCCCCACCTAGGCCCATGTGGCTAGGGCAAGGGGAGGGGAAACCCTAAAGGGGGCGCCCCCCTAGCTTGGGGGGCAAGCCACCCTTTTTCCCTCTCACTTTGGCCGCCGCCCCCCTCTAGGGTTTCCCCTAGAGGGCCGGCCCCCTTGCCCCTCTCCTCCTATATATAGAGGGGTGAGGGGAGGGCTGCTGGACACACAACTCAAGGCGCAGCCCCTCCCCTCCCCAACACCTCTCCTCCTCCGTACGTGCTTGGCGAAGCCCTGTCGGAGTACTTCTGCACCAACTACAGCACGCCGTCGTGCTACCGTTGGAGCTGCCTTCCTCAACCTCTCCTTCCTCCTTGCTGGATCAAGACGGAGGAGACGTCGTCCGTCCCGTACGTGTGTTGAACGCGGAGGTGCTGTCCGTTCAGCACTTGGTCATCGGTGATCCGAATCACGACGAGTACGACTCCATCATCACCATCCCCTTGAACGCTTCCGCACTCGATCTACAAGTGGTATGTAGATGCAAACTCTTCCCCTTGACTCGTTGCTTAGATGAACTCATAGATGGATCTTGGTGAAACCGTAGGAAATTTTTTAATTTTCTGCAACGTTCCCCAACAGTGGAATCATGAGCTAGGTCTATGCGTAGTTCTCTTTGCACGAGTAGAACACAATTTTGTTGTGGGCGTAGATCTTGTCAACTTGCTTGCCACTACTAGTCTTATCTTGCTTCAGCGGTATTGTGGGATGAAGCGGCCCGGAACAACCTTACACGTACGCTTACGTGAGACCGGTTCCACCGACTAACATGCACTAGTTGCATAAGGTGGCTGGCGGGTGTCTGTCTCTCCCACTTTAGTTGAAGCAGATTCGATGAAAAGGGTCCTTATGAAGGGTAAATAGAAGTTGACAAGATCACGTTGTGGTTATTCGTAGGTAAGAAAACGTTCTTGCTAGAATCCAATTGCAGCCACGTAAAAGATGCAACAACAATTAGAGGACGTCTAACTTGTTTTTGCAGTGATTGATCATGTGATGTGATATGGCCAGAAGTTGTGATGAATGATGAATTGTGATGTATGAGATCATGTTCTTTGTAATAGGATTCACGACTTGCATGTCGATGAGTATGACAACCGGCAGGAGCCATAGGAGTTGTCTTTATTTTTGTATGACCTGCGTGTCATTGAAGAACGCCATGTAATTTACTTTACTTTATTGCTAAACGCGTTAGCCATATAAGTAGAAGTAGTCGTTGGCGTGACAACTTCATGATGACACGATGATGGAGATCATGATGATGGAGATCATGGTGTCAAGCCGGTGACAAGATGATCATGGAGCCCCGAAGATGGAGATCAATGGAGCTGTATGATATTGGCCATATCATGTCACAACTATATAATTGCATGTGATGTTTATTATGTTTATGCATCTTGTTTACTTAGGACGACGGTAGTAAATAAGATGATCCCTTACAACAATTTCAAGAAGTGTTCTTCCCTAACTGTGCACCGTTGCTAAAGTTCGTCGCTTCTAAGCACCACGTGATGATCGGGTGTGATGGATTCTTACGTTCACATACAACGGGTGTAAGACAGTTTTACACAGCAAAACACTTAGGGTTAACTTGACGAGCCTAGCATGTACAGACATGGCCTCGGAACACGGAGACCGAAAGGTCGAACACGAGTCGTATGGAAGATATGATCAACATGAGAATGTTCACCGACGATGACTAGTCTGTCTCACGTGATGATCGGACACGGGCTAGTCGACTCGGATCGTGTAACACTTAGATGACTAGAGGGATGTCTAATCTGAGTGGGAGTTCATAATTTGATTAGAACTTAATTATCATGAACTTAGTCTAAAACCTTTGCAAATATGTCTTGTAGATCAAATGGCCAACGCTCATGTCAACATGAACTTCAACGCGTTCCTAGAGAAAACCAAGCTGAAAGATGATGGCAGCAACTATACGGACTGGGTCCGGAACCTGAGGATCATCCTCATAGCTGCCAGGAAACAATATGTCCTAGAAGGACCGCTAGGTGACGCTCCCGTTCCAGAGAACCAAGACACTATGAATGCTTGGCAGTCTCGTGCTGATGATTACTCCCTCGTTCAGTGCGGCATGCTTTACAGCTTAGAACCGGGGCTCCAAAAATGTTTTGAGCATCACGGAGCATATGAGATGTTCAAGGAGCTGAAACTAGTTTTCCAAGCTCACGCCCGGGTCGAGAGATATGAAGTCTCTGACAAGTTCTACTGTTGTAAGATGGAGGAAAATAGTTCTGTCAGTGAGCACATACTCAAAATGTCTGGGTTGCACAACAGCCTGTCCCAGCTGGACATTAACCTCCCGGATGAGGCGGTCATTGACAGAATCCTTTAGTCGCTCCCACCAAGCTACAAGAGCTTCGTGATGAACTACAATATGCAGGGGATGGTGAAGACCATTCCTGAAGTATTTTCAATGCTGAAGTCAGCAGAGGTTGAAGTCAAGAAAGAACATCAAGTGTTGATGGTCAATAAGACCACTAAGTTCAAGAAGGGCAAGGGTAAGAAGAACTTCAAGAAAGACGGCAAGGAGATTGCCGCGCCCGGTAAGCCAGTTGCCGGGAAGAAGTCAAAGAATGGACCCAAGCCTGAGACTGAGTGCTTTTATTGCAAGGGGAAGGGTCACTGGAAGCGGAACTGCCCCAAATACTTAGCGGATAAGAAGGCCGGCAACACTAAAGGTATATTCGATATACATGTAATTGATGTGTACCTTACCAGTACTCGTAGTAACTCCTGGGTATTTGATACCGGTGCCGTTGCTCATATTTGTAACTCACAGCAGGAGCTGCGGAATAAGCAGAGACTGGCGAAGGACGAGGTGACGATGCGCGTCGGGAATGGTTCCAGAGTCGATGTGATCGCCGTCGGCACGCTACCTCTACATTTACCTACGGGATTAGTTTTGAACCTTAATAATTGTTATTTGGTGCCAAGTTTGAGCATGAACATTGTATCTGGATCTCGTTTAATACGAGATGGCTACTCATTTAAGTCCGAGAATAATGGTTGTTCTATTTATATGAGAGATATGTTCTATGGTCATGCTCTGATGGTCAATGGTTTATTCTTAATGAATCTCGAACGTAGTGTTACACATATTCATAACGTGAATACCAAAAGATGTAAAGTTGATAACGATAGTCCCACATACTTGTGGCACTGCCGCCTTGGTCACATTGGTGTCAAGCGCATGAAGAAGCTCCATGCTGATGGACTTTTAGAGTCCCTTGATTATGAATCATTTGACACATGCGAACCATGCCTCATGGGCAAGATGACCAAGACTCCGTTCTCCGGAACAATGGAGCGAGCAACCAACTTGTTGGAAATCATACATACCGATGTGTGCGGTCCAATGAGTGTTGAGGCTCGCGGAGGATATCGTTATGTTCTCACTCTCACAGATGACTTGAGTAGATATGGGTATGTCTACTTGATGAAACACAAGTCTGAGACCTTTGATAAGTTCAAGGAATTTCAGAATGAAGTAGAGAATCAACGTGACCGAAAGATAAAATTCTTTCGATCAGATCGTGGAGGAGAATACTTAAGTCACGAATTTGGTACACACTTAAGGAAATGTGGAATCGTTTCACAACTCACGCCGCCTGGAACACCTCAGCGTAACGGTGTGTCCGAACGTCGTAATCGCACTCTATTAGATATGGTGCGGTCTATGATGTCTCTTACCGATTTACCGCTATCATTTTGGGGATACGCTCTAGAGACAGGTACATTCACTTTAAATAGGGCACCGTCTAAATCCGTTGAGACGACACCGTATGAATTATGGTTTGGGAAGAAACCTAAGCTGTCGTTTCTAAAAGTTTGGGGATGCGATGCTTATGTCAAGAAACTTCAACCTGAAAAGCTCGAACCCAAGTCGGAAAAATGCGTCTTCATAGGATACCCTAAGGAAACTGTAGGGTATACCTTCTACTTAAGATCCGAGGGCAAGATCTTTGTTGCCAAGAACGGATGCTTTCTGGTAAAAGAGTTTCTCTCGAAAGAAGTAAGTGGGAGGAAAGTAGAACTCGATGAAGTACTACCTCTCGAACGGGAAAGTGGTGCAGCTCAGGAAAATGTTCCTGTGATGCCCACACCAACTGAAGAGGAAACAAATGATGATGATCAAGGTACTTCGGATCAAGTTGCTACTGAACTTCGTAGGTCCACAAGGACACGTTCCGCACCAGTGTGGTATGGCAACCCTGTCCTAGAAATCATGTTGTTAGACAACGGTGAACCTTCGAACTATGAAGAAGTGATGGCGGGCCCAGATTCCAACAAATGGCTTGAAGCCATGAAATCCGAGATAGAATCCATGTATGAAAACAAAGTATGGACTTTGACTGACTTGCCCGACGACCGGCGAGCGATAGAAAACAAATGGATCTTTAAGAAGAAGACGGACGCGGATGGTAATGTCACCATCTATAAAGCTCGACCTGTCGCTAAGGGTTATCGGCAAGTTCAAGGGATTGACTACGATGAGACTTTCTCTCCCGTAGCGAAGCTTAAGTCCGTCCGAATCATGTTAGCAATTGCCGCATACTATGATTATGAGATATGGCAGATGGACGTCAAAACGGCATTCCTTAACGGGCATCTTAAGGAAGAACTGTATATGGTGCAGCCGGAGGGTTTTGTCGATCCTAAGAATGCTAACAAAGTATGCAAGCTCCAGCGATCCATTTATGGGCTGGTGCAAGCATCTCGGAGTTGGAACATTCGCTTTGATGAGATGATCAAAGCGTTTGGGTTTATGCAGACTTATGGAGAAGCCTGCGTTTACAAGAAAGTGAGTGGGAGCTCTGTAGCATTTCTCATATTATATGTAGATGACATACTCCTGATGGGAAATGATATAGAATTCTTGGACAGCATTAAGGCCTACTTGAATAAGTGTTTTTCAATGAAGGACCTTGGAGAAGCTGCTTATATATTAGGCATCAAGATCTATAGAAATAATTCGAGACGCCTCATAGGTCTTTCACAAAGCACATACCTTGATAATATTTTGAAGAAGTTCAAAATGGATCAGTCTAAGAAGGGGTTCTTGCCTGTATTGCAAGGTGCGAGATTGAGCTCGGCTCAATGCCCGACCACGGCAAAAGATAAAGAAGAGATGAGCGTCATCCCCTATGCTTCAGCCATAGGATCTATTATGTATGCCATGCTGTCTACCAGACCTGATGTAAACCTTGCCGTAAGTTTGGTAGGAAGATACCAAAGTAATCCCGGCAAGGAACACTGGACAGCGGTCAAGAATATCCTAAAGTACCTGAAAAGGACGAAGGACATGTTTCTCATTTATGGAGGTGACGAAGAGCTCGTCGTAAAGGGTTACGTCGACGCTAGCTTCGACACAGATCTGGATGACTCTAAGTCACAAACCGGATACGTGTATATGTTGAATGGTGGAGCAGTAAGCTGGTGCAGCTGCAAGTAGAGCGTCGTGGCGGGATCTACATGTGAAGCAGAGTACATGGCAGCCTCGGAGGTAGCACATGAAGCTATTTGGGTGAAGGATTTCATCACCGACCTAGGAGTCATACCCAATGCGTCGGGGCCGATCAAACTTTTCTGTGAAAATACTGGAGCTATTGCCCTTGCAAAGGAGCCCAGATTTCACAAGAAGACCAGGCACATCAAGCGTCGTTTCAACTCCATCCGTGAAAATGTTCAAGATGGAGATATAGAAATTTGCAAAGTACATACGGATCTAAATGTCGCAGATCCGCTGACTAAACCTCTCTCGCGAGCAAAACATGATCAACACCAGAAATCTATGGGTGTTCGATTCATCACAATGTAACTAGATTATTGACTCTAGTGCAAGTGGGAGACTATTGGAAATATGCCCTAGAGGCAATAATAAAAGGGTTATTATTATATTTCCTTGTTCATGAGAATTGTCTTTTATTCATGCTATAACTGTATTATCCGGAAATCGTAATACACGTGTGAATACATAGACCATAACATGTCCCTAGTGAGCCTCTAGTTGACTAGCTCGTTGGTCAACAGATAGTCATGGTTTCTTGACTATGGACATCAGATGTCATTGACAACGGGATCACGTCATTAGGAGAATGACGTGGTGGACAAGACCCAATCTTAAGCATAGCACAAGATCGTGTAGTTCGTTTTGCTAGAGCTTTTTCAATGTCAAGTATCTCTTCCTTAGACCATGAGATCGTGTAACTCCCGGATACCGTAAGAGTGCTTTGGGTGTACCAAACGTCACAACGTAACTGGGTGACTATAAAGGTGCACTACAGGTATCTCTGAAAGTCTCTGTTGGGTTGACACGGATCGAGACTGGGATTTGTCACTCCGTATGACGGAGAGGTATCTCTGGGCCCACTCGGTAATGCATCATCACAATGAGCTCAAAGTGACCAAGTGTTTGATCACGGGATCATGCATTGCGGTACGAGTAAAGTGACTTGCTGGTAACGAGACTGAACAAGGTATTGGGATACCGACGATCGAGTCTCGGGCATGTAACGTACCGATTGACAAAGGGAATTGCATATGGGGTTTGATCGAATCCTCGACATCGTGGTTCATCCGATGACAACATCGAGGAGCATGTGGGAGCCAACATGGGTATCCAGATCACGCTGTTGGTTATTGACCTGAGGTCGTCTCGGTCATGTCTGCATGTCTCCCGAACCCGTAGGGTCTACACACTTAAGGTTCGGTGACGCTAGGGTTATCAGGAAGACAAGTATGTGATTACCGAATGTTGTTCGGAGTCCCGGATGAGATCCCGGACGTCACGAGGAGTTCCGGAATGGTCTGGAGGTAAAGATTTATATATGGAAAGTGGTTAAACGGACACCGGAAAGTTTCGGTGGCATACCGGTATTGTACCGGGGCCACCGGAAGGGTTCCGGGGGTCCACCGGGTGGGGCCACCCCTCACGGGGGGCCACATGTGCTGTGTGGGAGAGGGAGCCAGCCCCTAGTGGGCTGGGCGCGCCTCCCCACCTAGGCCCATGCGGCTAGGGCAAGGGGAGGGGAAACCCTAAAGGGGGCGCCCCCCTAGCTTGGGGGGCAAGCCACCCTTTTTCCCTCTCCCTTTGGCCGCCGCCCCCCTCTAGGGTTTCCCCTAGAGGGCCGGCCCCCTTGCCCCTCTCCTCCTATATATAGAGGGGTGAGGGGAGGGCTACTGGACACACAACTCAAGGTGCAGCCCCTCCCCTCCCCAACACCTCTCCTCCTCCGTACGTGCTTGGCGAAGCCCTATCGGAGTACTTCTGCACCAACTACACCACGCCGTCGTGCTGCCGTTGGAGCTGCCTCCCTCAACCTCTCCTTCCTCCTTGCTGGATCAAGACGGAGGAGACGTCGTCCGTCCCGTACGTGCATTGAACGTGGAGGTGCTGTCCGTTCAGCACTTGGTCATCGGTGATCCGAATCACGACGAGTACGACTCCATCATCACCATCCCCTTGAACGCTTCCGCACTCGATCTACAAGTGGTATGTAGATGCAAACTCTTCCCCTTGACTCGTTGCTTAGATGAACTCATAGATGGATCTTGGTGAAACCGTAGGAAAAATTTTAATTTTCTGCAACGTTCCCCAACAGTCTACATGTGTTTTGATCTATACCATGTCTTCTTTACAGAGGTGCTTACCGTGTATTTTTGTGATCAATGTGGTGACTATCACAAGCATGTAAACTAGGCTTCGTAATGTTGCTGATTTTAGTCCCTGTTCTGCTGTTATTTTGATGCCATGTAAACATGATGCTACAGATAGATCCATGTTTATTTTGAGATACTTCAGCAAGGATGTTTTGAAAATATGGTTATGCTCTATCCATTCATGCCCCTGTTTGCAATTATGGAGTAGTATAGCATGTCATTTTCGTGCTCTACTTTTGCTTCAAAATGTTTCCTGGCAGATTGTTTACATGTTATTCAATTTTGCCAAGGTTGTTGTAGTTGATCCTTGCATGCTATGAACTTGCTCTTGCCATGCTTAGCTTCACAAACATGTATTCTTGCTGTTGGTTGCCTTGCGATGCCATGTTTTGCTCTGTAGTGAGTTGCACAAGCTCATCTACATGCCTTCGTATCGTTGTTCCTGCCATGTTTGAATCTGTAATATAACTTGCTATGTTTACATGGGTGCCATCATATTTTCTGATCCTTTTTGGCTCATGGTCAGTAAGGGACTTTTGTTCTATGCTTTTAGTAGTTTCATGTCATGCCTTTGTTTGCCATGATAAGTTTCTGTAACATGTTGTTTGATAGCTCTAAACATTGCAACCTGATGTTATTTTCTGCAAAGTCTGAACTGTTATTATTTGCAATCTTGCCATGTGTGTTTGACCATGTTCTAGTGATTTCTGGAGATAGCTCAGTGTTCATGTTTTGTTATGCTTTACCTGTACATAATATCCATGCCTTTTGTTATTATGTTGAGTTGCTGTAGCATGTTGTTTTGATGCTTGCAATATGCCTAGTTGCTGTTTTGGACAGATTGTTGCTATAACTTGTATAGTGTGTGTGTGTTGAACCGTTGCTCCGTTTTGAGTGTGCTCTATATGGAACTTTCTTAGAATTGCATGTAGGTCCATATTATCATGTTGCATCCATGTTTTGAGGTGTTTGCTTGATGTTTGTATGCATTTTGCATCAATGCCATGTTGATCTTGTTTTGCTCATATCTTCTAGGCCGTAGCTCCGAACTAAATGAACTTTATATGTAACTTGACTAGAATCTCGTGTAGATCATCTTTGTGCATCTTAACTTGCTGTTTAACAACTTGAACATAAGGTTTATTCAGATCTGGACCAATTTCGAAATATGCATGAGGACTTACCGGAATTGTTATATGTTGTTCCCGGCCTCATTTAAACTTGCCTTGATGTGTTGCTCTTGTTTGCATCATCTCTTGCCATGAGTAGCCTCATCTAGTTTTGTCATGGATCATGCTTGTTGTGCATCATGTCATGTTCATGTGTGGTGTTTTTACCATGTTGTGTGATTCTTCTTATTAGTTCCTGTTTCGTTGCGATCGCGAGGATTCGTTCGTCTACGCTTGGTTCGTCTTCGTGGCTTCATCCGTTCGTCTTCTTCATGGACTCGTTCTTCTTCCTTGCGGGATTTCAGGCAAGATGGCCATTTCCCTAGATCTCACTACTATCATTGCTATGCTAGTTGCTTCGTTCTATCGCTTTGCTGCGCTACCTATCACCTGTTTATCGAACCTCCCATATTGCCATGAACCTCTAACCTTTGACACCATTCCTAGCAAACCGTTGTTTGGCTATGTTACCGCTTTTCTCAGCCCTCTTATAGCGTTGCTAGTTGCAGGTGAAGTTGAAGATTGCTCCATGGTGGACAGGATTTTTGGCTGGGATATCACAATATCTCTTATATTATTAATGCATCTATATACTTGGTAAAGGGTGGAAGACTCGGCCTTATGCCTGGTGTTTTGTTCCACTCTTGCCGCCCTAGTTTCCGTCATACCGGTGTTATGTTCCCGGATTTTGCGTTCCTTACGCGGTCGGGTGATTTATGGGACCCCCTTGACAGTTCGCTTTGAATAAAACTCCTCCAGCAAGGCCCAACCTTGGTTTTACCCATTTGCCTCACCACCACCTATACTTTTCCCTTGGGAGTCGCTCTCTCGAGGGTCATCTTTATTTTAGCCCCCCCCCGGGCCAGTGCTTGTCTAAGTGTTGGTCCGAACCGGGCAGACTGCGGGGCCACCTCGGGGGAACTCGAGGGCTGGTTTTACTCGTAGGCTGACCTATCCGCTGTTGCCCTGAGAACGAGATATGTGCAGCTCCTATCGGGATTGTCGGCGCATCGGACGGCTTTGCTGGTCTTGTTTTACCATTGTCGAAATGTCTTGTAAACCGGGATTCCGAGTCTAATCGGGTCTTCCTGGGAGAAGGTATATCCTTCGTTGATCGCGAGAGCTTATCATGGGCTAAGTTGGGACACCCCTACAGGGTATAATCTTTCGAAAGCCTTGCCTGCAGTTATAGGTAGATGGGAATTTGTTAATGTCCGGTTGTAGATAACTTGACACCAGATCCGAAGTAAAACGCATCAACCGTGTGTGTAGCCGTGATGGTCTCTTTTCAGCGGAGTCCGGGAAGTGAACACGGTTTTGGGTTATGTTTGACGTAAGTAGGAGTTCAGGATCACTTCTTGATCATTGCTAGCTTCACGACCGTTCCTTTGTTTCTCTTCTCGCTCTTATTTGCGTATGTTAGCCACCATATATGCTTAGTCGCTGCTGCAACCTCACCACTTATCCTTTCCTTACCCATTAAGCTTTGCTACTCTTGATACCCATGGTAATGGGACTGCTGAGTCCTCGTGGCTCACAGATTACTACAACAACAGTTGCAGGTACAGGTTATGCGATGATCATGACGCGAGAGCGATGTTTGCTTGTTTGGAGTTCTTCTTCTGCTTCTTCTTTGATCCAGGGGATAGGTTCCAGGTCGGCAGCCTGGGCTAACAGGGTGGATGTCGTTTGAGTTTCTGTTTGTGTTTCATCCATAGTCGGATGATGCTCTTATGTATTGTGATGATGTATTCGTGTGGCACTGTATGCCTTTTGTATGTATCCCCATCTATTATGTAATGTTGATGTAATGATATCCACCTTGCAAAAGCGTTTCAATATGCGGTTCTATCCTTGGTGGGACCTTCGAGTCTCTTTAGGATAGTATCGCATATTGGGCGTGACACATAGCATCCCCAAGCTTATGGCTTTGCATATCACTAGCATCATGGATATTCAAAGAATTCATATTAACAACATTGCAATCATGCTCATCATTCAAATATTTTGTGCCAAACATTTTATTGACTTCTTCTTCTAACAATTGAGCACAATTTTCCGATCCATCATTTTCAAGAAAGATATTATAAAGATGATCAATAATATGATGCAACCTCAATTCCATTTTTATGTAGTTTTCTTTTATAAACCAAACTAGTGATAAAACAAGAAACTAAAAGATTTAATTGCAAGATCTAAAGATATACCTTCAAGCACTCACCTCCCCGGCAATGGCGCCAGAAAAGAGCTTGATGTCTACTATGCAACTTTATTCTTGTAGACTCGTGTTGGGTCTCCAAGCACAGAGTTTTGTAGGACAGTAGCAATTTTCCCTCAAGTGGATGACCTAAGGTTTATCAATCCATGGGAGGTGTAGGATGAAGATGGTCTCCCTCGAACAACCCTGCAACAAAATACTAGAAATCTCTTGTGTCCCCAACACACCCAATACAATGGCAAATTGTATAGGTGCACTATTTCGGCAAAGAGGTGGTGATAAAAGTGTAATATTGATGGTATAAATATATTTTTATAATCTAAATAAATAAAAAAAGCAAGGTAGAAAGTAGTAAATGGGCACAAAAACCGTATTGCAATGCTTGAAAATGAGGCCTGGGGTCCGTACTTTCACTAGTGCAATCTCTCAACAATGCTAATATAATTGGATCACACAACCACCCCTCCACGTGCAGCGAAGAATCACCCCGAAGTTCTTATCTAGCGGAGAACATAAGAAGAAATTGTTTGTAGGGCACGAAAGCACCTCAAAGTTATTCTTTCCGTTTGATCTATCCAAGAGTTCGTACTAAAATAACACCAAAGAAAATTCAGATTCATAATACTCAATCCAACATAAAGAACCTCAAAGAGTGCCCCAAGATTTCTACCGGAGAAACAAAGAGAAGAACGTGCATCAACCCCTATGCATAGATTACCCCAATGTCACCTCGGGAATCCGCAAGTTGAGTGCCAAAACATATATCAAGTGAATCAATACGATACCCCATTGTCACCACGAGTATTCAATTGCAAGACATATATCAAGTGTTCTCAAACCCATAAAAGTATTCAATCCGATAACAACGAAATCTCAAAGGGAAAACTTAATTCATCACAACAAGATAGAGAGAGGAAAACACCATATGATCCAACTATATTAACAAAGCCCGCGATACATCAAGATTGTGCCATCTCAAGAACACGAGAGAGAGAGAGAGGTTAAACACATAGCTACTGGTACAAACCCTCAGCCCCGAGGGTGGACTACTCCCTCCTCATAGTGGTGGCCGCCGGGATGATGAAGATGGCCACCGGAGATGATTCCCCCCCTCCGACAGGGTGCCGAAACGGGGTCTAGATTGGTTTTCGGTGGCTACAGAGCCTTGCGGCGATGGAATTTCTGATCTAGGGCTGCCCCAAAGGGTTTTGGAATATCTGGGATTTTATAGGGGTGCAGGAGGCCACCGAGGTGGGCACAACCCACCTGGGCACGCCTGGGGGCGCAGGCGTGCCGTGGTGGGTTTTGCCCCCCTCGGGGCACCCCCAGGTGCTGCTCTGGCCCATCCTGGGTGTTCTGGTCCATAAAAATTCTCCAAAAAGTTTTGCTGCATTTGGACTCCATTTGATATTGATTTTCTGTGATGTAAAAAACAAGTAGAAAACAACAACTGGCACTTGGCACTATGTCAATAGGTTAGTCCCAAAAAATTATATAAAATGCTTGTAAAACATCCAAGAATGATAATATAACAACATGGAATAATCAAAAATTATAGATACGTTGAAGACGTATCAAGCGGCAACTTGCTTGCCATTCTTCTGAAGTTCCCTCTCTTTCCCTTGCCCTTTTTCTTGAAACTAGTGGTCTTGTTAACCATCAACACTTGATGCTCTTTCTTGATTTCTACTGTCGGTGTCCTGGATTTGGGGGTATCCAGCCCTGCCTACCTGCGGCCCACCGCATGGCTTCATCGACGGCCTGGTATGGCCTGGATTCAACATCAGCAACCCAAGACCCTCGTGAGGGGCCAAGCCTCGGGAGGGGGGCGACGCCAAGACCCCTGAAGGAATCGGCCTCCTCAGGCTGGCTCCTGAGGGGTGGAGAGTTCTACGCAGGTTACCTCTCGAGGCTCAGCTGACGTGAGCCATGACGACCAAGGCCAGGCGGGCGCAGAGCGCAGGTTTCCTCTTCGGTGCAAAGGAAGCAGGACACAAGTGCGGAGTCCTGAGGAACCAGCCAAAGGTTTCCATTCTGGTGCAACAAGACCAAGACCGCCAGGACGACAGGCCAGAGGTCATCGACGAGCCCACCGCGGTGTCACGACCAGAGGCTTTTCGCAGGCAAAGACTACTTTTGTTAGGATAGGCTGTACTACTTGTCCCCTTCCAAATCTGGCTGTTGTGGGATCCCTTCCCGCTCATATTTGGGAAGAGGACCAAGGCCACTATAAATAGAACCAGCCACCACCATAGGAAGGGAAATCAAGGAGGAGAACAAGTAGAGTTAGCATACACCACACCAGCTCAAGAACACCTCACCTCCTAAGGCTTGTTCATCCACTGTACTAGTTCATCCTAAGCCCTCCGAGGCAATCCGCCACACCACACTGGATTAGGGTATTACACCACAGTGATGGCCCGAACCAGTATAAACTGCTGTATCCCTTTGTCTCTTTGAGCTCGGTGCGCTAGGCTTAGGAGAATCGTGAGTAGGCAGGCTGGGTAGGTTGAGATCTCCGCACGCACCCCAGAGTTCAAACCTCTAAAGGGTTTGCGGATCCCACAATCCGACATTTGGCGCGCCAGGTAGGGGTGCGTCGGAATATTCTTCCTCGACCTCTAGTTCGTGCCACCGACTCCTATGGCGGGCGTTCCTCTGCCGGCCCATTTGACACGCATTCCCGAAGAAGCGCCGGGGCTGCGCTGCTTCACCCTATCCCTGCGGCAGGTGTAGTGGCCGCCCAAGTTCCGATCGGAGATGCCGCTGTGCTACGACGGCGCGGCAGATCCAACCCCCTTTCTTCAAGCATACAAGGAGGCAGTTTGGGCGGCCGGCGGAGACGACAAGGTGAAGGCCAACTGGCTCCCCATGGCCCTTGTAGGCGCGCCACACGCCTGGTTGCTCAACGTGCCGGCATCTTCTGTGGCCTCCTGGGAGGAGCTGCGCGACCTCTTCCTCACCCACTACGCGGCACCGGTGCCCCCGATCGTCGCTGCTCTCCTAGGTGGCTCCCAGGCACCACCTTCCGACCGCCACATCAAGAAGTTCTACAGGCGGGTAGGCACCACTCAGGCGAGCACATGGGCTCCCCCGGGCTGGGCGGCGCTCCAAGATGACCTCACCTTCGGCCCCAAGGATCACCCCATCGCCATGACAGGAGCAGGCGCGCTCCCAATGCTCTGCACCCCCACCGTCTGCCACATGGCGATCACCAGGACCCTCATCGACGGTGGAGCCGGCCTCAACGTGCTCTCCCTGGAGGCGTTCGGCCTGCTCCACGTGCCGCCCAGCCAGCTCCGCCCCTCCAAGCCTTTCTCCAGGGTCGGCGGCGGCTCCACCAGGCCCCTGGGGCAGATCCATCTCCCTGTCACCTTCGGGACCCGTGACAACTACCGCACCGAGCTCATCGACTTCAACATCGCCAAGATCGACCTGCTGTACAATGCTATTCTGGATACCCGGCCTTGGCCCAGTTTATGGCTGCGACCCACCCCGCGTACAACGTCATGAAGATGCCTGGCAGCAACAGTGTCCTCATGGTGGCGGGGGACACCAAAGGCGCGTTGTAGGCCCTCCAGCTCACCTTCAGGATAGCTGCGTCCGCGCTGCCCGGCGAGAGAAGGGTCAAGAGGCCCGAGAAGTAGCATCGGCCAAGAAGAAACAATTGTTCTCCCAAGACCGAGCCGAGATGAAGCAAGTGCCGGTCTATGAGGATGGGACGGCCAGCGCCACCTTCACCATAGGGGCTGGCCTCCCTCAGGATCAAGAGGAGGCATTGATCAACTTCTTGCGAGCCAACAAAGATGTATTCGTTTGGGAACCCAAACACCTGGCAGGGGTCCCAAGGGGGATAATTGAGCACCACCTAAGGGTATGTCCAAATGTGAGACCAGTGAAGCAGAAGGCTCGCCGCCAGTCCATAGAGAACCAGGCCTTCATCATCCAGGAAACCCGTAAGTTACAAGCTGCAGGGGTCATCAGAGAGGTACAATACCCAGAGTGGCTGGCGAACCCCGTCATCGTCCCCAAGAAAGGAGGGAAGGAAGGCATGTGTGTCGACTTCACCAACCTCAATGAGGCCTGCCCGCAAGACCCCTTCCCTCTCCCTCGCATTGACCAGATCATCGACTCCACCGTCGAGTGCGACCTGTTGTGCTTCCTAGATGCCTTCTCCGGCTACCACCAGATCAAGATGGCCGTGGAGGATGTGGAGAAGACGGAATTCCTCACCCCATGTCAGGTGCACTGCTACACCTGCATGCCCTTCGGGCTGCATAATGCTGGGGCAACCTTCCAACGGTTGATGCATATGACCCTGGGTTCGCGGCTCGGGCGGAACGCAGAGGCCTATGTTGACGATATAGTGGTGAAGTCTCGGAAGGCCAGGACTCTGATAGAAGATTTGGAGGAGACGTTCGCCAGCCTGCGCAAGGTGGCTCTCCGGCTTAACCCCGAGAAGTGTGTGTTCGGGGTCCCTTCCAGCAAGCTGTTGGGCTTCTTGGTGTCAGACAGAGGGATCGAGGCCATCCCGAAGAAGGTCAAGGCGATAGAGGACATGAACCCCCCACAGACCCTGAAGGAGATGCAGAAGCTGGCGGGCTGTGTAACCTCACTTGGGCGTTTCATTTCCAAGCTGGGGGAACGCGCCCTCCCGTTCTTCAAGCCGATGAAGAAGAAGGAGCCATTCGAGTGGACCCCAGAGGCAGATGCAGCCTTCCAGGACCTCAAGAGATATTTGACCAGTCCACCAGTGATGGTGGCACCACGCCCTCTCGAGCCGTTGGTGCTCTATCTGGCAGCGACCCCCCACTCAGCCAGTGCCGCCCTGGTGGCGCTAAGGAAGGAACGCCCGATCAAGAAGCCTTAGCAGGATGCACGACCGTCAAGCAAGGCGCAGCACCCTCAGGGTGAGGCATCTGGAGTCTCAACCGGCGTGGTGGTCGACATTCCTTCTGAGGCCACAGTTGACCCTGTGGCTATCAAGTCTCATGAGGACGGGCCTCGTGAGGCCATGAAGGACCTATGCCCTCGTGAAGAACAAGATTCTACTGATCCCCCCTCATCGAGCACCCGTCTACTTCTTCAGCACGGTGCTAAGGGAAGCCCGGGCGCGCTACCCCATGCCCCAGAAGCTCTTGCTCGCACTTCTAGTTGCCTCCAGGAAATTGCGCCACTAGTTTCAAGGCCACCCCATCAAGGTTGTTTCGGCGTACCCGCTAGAGAGGGTGCTCCGGAGCCCGAATGCAGCTAGGCGAGTTGCTGAATGGAACATTGAGCTTCAGGCGTTCAACCTTGAGTTCAGCACCACCAGGGTCATCAAGGGCGCGGCCCTCACGGACTTCGTGGCCGAGTGGACTGACGCTCCCGACCATGGAGTAGGCGAGGACTGCTCCCTCCTGCTAGGAGACAAAGAGCCGGATGGATGGATCATGTACTTCGACGGGGTGTTTGCGCGACAAGGCGCAGGAGCGGGGGTCGTCCTCATCTCACCCACCAAGGATAAGCTCTGCTACGCAGTGCAACTCTGCTTCCAGCAGGGCGAGAAGGTCTCCCACAACATCACAGAATTTGAAGGCTTGCTTGCCAGACTCAGGGCCGCGACCGCGCTGGGAGTAAAGCGCCTCACCATCAAGGGCGACTCTCAGCTTCTCATCAACTTCTCCAACAAGGAGTACATGCCTAAGGACGAGCACATGGAGGCGTACCTAGAGGAGGTGCAAAGATGGAGAAGCGGTTCATGGGCGTGGAGCTACTGCACGTGCCGCACGGGACAAATAGGGAAGCAGACGACATCGCCAAAAGAGCCTCTCGCAGGCTCCCTCAGGAGCCGGGGGTGTTTGAGGAGAGGCTCTTCAAGCCGTCTGCGACCCCACACATCATGACCCCAGCACCACCTCCGGAGGACTGGCCGCAGGCACCCGAGACGGGCGCCCCAGCCTGTGGTCAGCCATCGGGAGCCCGCCTGCTGCTCGTGCTCGAGCCTCAGGAGGGGTGCTGGACCGAAGAGTTCAAGGTGTACTTGCTTCAAGGGACCCTACCAGAGAAGGAGGAGGATGCCGAGCGCGTGGCCCGTCAAGCCACCGCGTACTACATCAAGGATGGTGAGTTATATCGCAGGAGGCCCAATGACGTTTTGTTGCGGTGCATCTCCAGGGAACAGGGGCTCGAGCTGCTGGCGGATATACATGGTGGGGACTGCGGGCATCATTCCTCGTCGCGCACCCTGGTGGGCAAGGCGTTCCGCAGTGGCTTCTATTGGCCCACCGCACTCAAGGACGCTACAGAGCTGGTGCGCTCTTGTGAGGCATGCCAGTTTCACACCAAGCAGATCCACCAGCCCGTGCAGGGCCTCCAAACGATCCCGCTCACGTGGCCGTTCGCGGTCTGGGGGATGGACATCTTGGGACCGTTCCCCCGGGCGCCAGGGGGCTACTAATACCTCTACGTCGCCATCGACAAGTTCACCAAGTGGGAGGAGGTAGAAGTCATGCACACCATCCCAGCTGGATCGGCCGTCATGTTCATCAAGGGAATCGTGAGCCGGTTTGGGGTCCCTAATCGTATCATCACCGACAACGGCTCGCAGTTCACCAGCAACCTTTTCAAAACATACTGTGCTAACCTTGGAACGCAGATCTGCTACACCTCTATAGTGCACCCGCGGAGCAATGGACAGGCTGAGAGGGCCAATGCGGAGGTCCTGAGGGGCCTCAAGACCCGTACCTTCAAGAAGAAGCTCGAGGCCTGCGGCAGTGGCTGGCTCAACGAGCTACAGTCCATGATGTGGTCCATCTGCAGCACCGCGACCATGCCAACAGGAGAAACACCATTCTTCCTCGTCTATGGAGAAGTAGCGGTTCTCCCTCATGAGGTCAAGCATCGCTCCACGTGGGTCCTGGCGTTCAATGAGACACAGCAGGACACCACACGGGGGATCGATCTCATGCTGGGGGAGGAACGCCGCCGTCAAGCCTCGCTCCGGGCGGCGAGGTACCAGCAGGCGCTGCGGCGGTACCACTGTTGCAGCATCCGCTCCAGGACATTAGAGGTGGGAGACCTCGTCCTGAGGCGGGTGCTCTCGAGGGAGGGGCTGCACAAGCTCACTCCCATGTGGGAGGGCCTGTTTAGGATTGCCCATGTCTCCAGGCCTAGCGCCGCGCGCCTGGAGACATAGGACGGGGTCCCCATCCAGAACGCCTGGAACATCCAGCACCTCCGGAAGTTCTACCCCTGAAGAAAGGCTCCGGCCTGTGAAGCAAGGCTCCGGCCTGTGAAGGTCTCCGCTCGTGACACTCTCACGTAGTAATGAGTGGGGCTGTACATGCCCCGGAGTCTCCTGAGAGTCGCCCTGGGGCCTCATGGGGGCTCCCTCCGACGTCCTAGTGGCAGCACTTAGCTCCGCGCTGGTGAGAAGACTAGATTAGGTGTCGGACGCGGCTGTTCATTTGCTTTCTGAAGTTGCTTGCAGTTTTTTAGTAATCTTTCAATGGATTTGGTATTCTCGAATGCTAGTTCCTTGAGCCGTTTCCTTCTCCTAAGCTGTTTTTGGTCTAAGGACGTGAGAGAGGTGGCAGTCGCCCGCCACTTCTCCTCGCGCTCCTTGTGCATGGGGCTTGGTAGGTGTGTGCGCCCTGGGCTTGCCTTTCCGTGCACGCACCATGCCGAACCCTGGTATTTCGGCTTCATCCTCGCGAGGAGCCCTCGATCAAGTCTCCGGGCACCAGCACCCCTCATGTCCGTGCCTCGGGCAGCGCGACACGGTGCATCAGGTCTGAGCTAATCTGTGGCAGGGTCTCGCGTAAGGGGGAGTGAGCCACTCGACAAGTTTTTCTTCCTTCAAAGGACAGCTCTGCCCTGCCACGGCTACTGAGAGCACAAGGCGTGTCTTCTGGGGGCTGCGCCAAAGACCCCCCTGAGGAAGGGGCCCCATCAAGTACCTAACGTCAGGTTCTCGTGAGGCGAAAAACGACTGCACATACCAAGCTAAGATTTCCTACCTTAACTCACTCAGACCGCAAACATTATAGCACAACATCAAGATGGCCATTTAGCATAAAAGGCATAACAACAACAGTTCATTACACGCCCCCGCAGGGTACATCTTCCTTTTTTCGGATTGCAGGAGAAAGGAAAGGCTAAACAAAGAGGGCCCGGAGGCGTACAAGCTCGACACCAGCGCCGCATCCTCAAGCAGCGCCTCAAGATGACCCGGCACTCCACCATTTCTCCCGTAGTTGACCTGGAGCTACCGGCCTTGAGTCCAAGTTCGTCGGCTCCCAGCTTTACGCCGGGCTCCTCTCCAGCTTCACTGGAGCACCGCGGCGGGACGAACCCCCGACATCCTCGACCCGAGCACGACGACACGGGGGCCGGTCGTAGCCGCCACTGCTCGAGCTCTCATCCGAGGAAGAGCTGCCGTCGCAGGAGGGGGAGCACCGTCGCCAAGACCAAGCTCGCTGTCGCCACCGTCGTTGTCGCTGCCATCCTCCGGGTATCACCCCACGCGGCGGCCGTCCTCCCTGAACACCCTCACGTAGAGGGTCGCCAGGCCGTCGTACTTGAAGTGGAGGCTGCACCTTCCGCCCAGGCAACGCGCGCGGGCGAAGGTCTGACAGCCGCGGGTCAGGACCACGCTACCGGAGGTGGTGACATCGCTACCAACCCACGAAGCCCTACTGCAGCAGCCGTCAGCCTGCAGCCAGAGACCATTGGGCCCAGAAGAAGGAAGCTCGTCGAAGAAGAAGCGCGGGAGGCAAAGCGAGGTGCCAGCCGGGCTCTCCGACCACACCATGAACTTAGGGAGCACGTCTAGCGAGGAAAAGCGCGGGCGGGGCAGGTGCATGATCACAACGCGCCTCCCTTCATCATGGGGGCTGCTCCAAAGCCGGTAGCCTTCACCGCGGGAAGAGGTGCCATTGCGGGTGCCTAGAGCAACGTGGCCCCTGGGGGAACGCCCCCGCGCCCCCTAGAAGCTGCCGGAGGAACCGCAGGGTGCTTGCGGGGACGGCCACGACCCCTCTTGGGAGTGGGAGATGTTGGCCCCTCCTTGGAGGCCTTCCCCTTCTCGGTCGCTGAAATCCTCTTTGGCGATGCCATGTGAGCAAGACGGAGAGGAGAAAAGCAGGCGGGAGCAAGACGAAGGACAGATGGGCGGGAGGCTCTGCCCCTCCCTCACATTTATAGCCAAGGGAGGCCAACCGCCGGCCTCCATGACCTCGCGCCATCATGACCTTCTGCATGCCGCATCGACCATTCAAGTCGAGCAGTTGCTGAGGCAGCATGAGGAAGCGGAGTCGCCCAAGTTCCATCAATCTCCACACGTCATCAAGGCCGCAGGCGGTTAGGGCCCACTGCGCTCCGCACTTGCCCTTTGGCTTCGCCTGGAAGCCAAGTCTGAGCGCGCCTTGGGCCCAGGGGCTACTATCGGCGTCCTGGATTCGGGGTATCCAGCCCTGCCTACCTGCGGCCCACCGCGTGGCTTCATCGACGGCCTGGTACTGCCCGACTTCAACATCAGCAACGCAAGACCTCGCGAGGGGCCAAGCCTCGCGAGGGGGGGGGGATGCCAAGACCCCCGAAGGAATCGGCCTCTTCAGGCTGGCTCCTGAGGGGCGAAGAGTTCTATGCAAGTTACCCACAAGTCTCAGCTGACGTGAGCCATGACGACCAAAGCCAGGCGGGCGCCAGGCGGGCATAGAGCGAAGGTTTCCTCTTCAGTGCAAAGGAAGCAGGACACAGGCGCAGAGTCCCGTGGAACCGACCAAAGGTTGCCATTCTGGTGCAATGAGACCAAGACCGCCAGGACGGCAGGACGGAGGTCATCGACGAGCCCACCGCGACGTCACCACCAGAGGCTTTTCGCAGGAGAAGACCACTTTTGTCAGGATAGACTGTACTAATTGTCCCCTTTCAAATCTGGCCGTTGTGGGACCCCTTCCCGCTCATATTTGGGAAGAGGACCAAGGCCACTATAAATAGGACTAGCCACCACCATAGGAAGGGAAAAAGGAGGAGAACAAGTAGAGTTAGCGTACACCACACCAGCTCAAGAACACCTCACCTCATGAGGCTTATTCATCCACCGTACTAGTTCATCCTCAGCCCTCTGAGGCAATCCACCACACCACACTGGATTAGGGGATTACACCACAACGGTGGCCCGAACCAGTATAAACTGTTGTGTCCCTTTGTCTCTTTGAGCTCGGTGCACTAGGCTTAGGAGGATCGCGAGTAGGCAGGCTGGGTAGGTTGAGATCTCCGCACGCACCCCAGAGGTCGAACTTCTCAAGGGTTGAGGATCCTACAATCCGACATCTACCATCGTTGATTTCAACATCGTGAAGAGCTCGGGAATCATTTCCGTCATCCCTTGCATATTATAGTTCATCACGAAGTTCAAATAGCTTGGTGATAGTGACTAGAGAGCTTTGTCAATCACTATCTTATCTGGAAGATTAACTCCCACTTGATTAAAGCGATTGTAGTACCCAGACATTCTGAGCACATGCTCATTGGTTGAGCTATTCTCCTCCAACTTGTAGGAAAAGTACTTATCAGAGGTCTCATACCTCTCGACACGTGCATGAGTCTGAAATACCAATTTCAGCTCTTGGAACATCTCATATGCTCCATGGCGTTCAAAACATTTTTGAAGTCCCGGTTCTAAGCCATAAAGCATGGCGCACTAAACTATTAAGTAGTCATCATATCGAGCTTGCCAAACGTTCATAACATCTACATCTGCTCTTGCAATAGGTCTGCCACCTAGTAGTGCATCAAGGACATAATTCTTCTGTGCAGCAATGAGGATAATCCTCAGATCACGGACCCAGTCCGCATCATTGCTACTATCATCTTTCAACTTATTTTTCTCTAGGGACATATCCAAAATAGGGGAGCTATATTGTGAGCTATTGATCTACAACATAGATATGCAAAAATATTAATACAAAGTTCATGATAAATTTAAGCTCAATTAATCAAATTACTAATGAACTCCCACTTAAATTAACATCCCTCAAGTTATTTAAGCGATACATGCTCCAAATTAACAACCCATGTCCGATCATCACGTGAGATGGGGTAGTCATCAATGGTGAACATCTCTATGTTGATCATATCTACTATATGACTCATGTTCGACCTTTTAGTCTCCAGTGTTCCGAGACCATGTCTGTACATGCTAGGCTCGTGAAGTTTAACCCAAGTATTATGCATGTGCAAAACTGTCTTACACCTGTTGTATGTGAACATAGAGTCTATTACACCCGATCATCACGTAGTGTCTCGAAATGACAAACTATAGCAACGATGCATACTCGGGGAAAACACTTTTATCTTGAAATTAAGTGAAGGGATCATCTTATATTGGTATAGCTGTTCTAAGCAAAATAAGATGCATAAAAGATAAACATCGCATGCACTCATAATATGGGACATTATATGCCCATCATCATCTTGTGCTTTTGATCTCCATTTCCAAAGTATCATCATGATCTCCATCGTCACCGGCTCGACACCTTGATCTCCATCGTTGCGTCGTGGTTGTCTCACAAACTATTGCTTCTACAACTATTGCTAACTCATAGCGATAAAGTAAAGCAATTACATGGCGTTTGCATTTCATACAATAAAGAGACAACCATAAGGCTCCTGCAGGTTGCCTGATATCTTACAAAACATGATCATCTCATACAATAACGTATATCACATCATGTCTTGACCATATCAAATCACAACATACCTTGCAAAAACAAGTTAGACATCCTCTACTTTATTGTTGCAAGTTTTTACGTGGCTGCTACGGGCTTCTAGCAAGAACCGTTCTTACCTACACGTAATACCACAACGGTGATTCATCAAGTTTGCTGTTTTAACCTTCTTCAAGGACCGGCCGTAGTCAAATTCGATTCAACTAAAGTAGGAGAAACAGACACTCGCCAGCCACCTTTATGCAAAACTAGTTGCATGTCAGTCGGTGGAACCGGTCTCATGTGCGCGGACATGTAAGGTTGGTCCGGGCCACTTCATCCCACAATACCGCCAAATCAAAATAATACGTTGGTGGTAAGAAATATGACTATCACCTCCCATAACTCTTTGTGTTCTACTCGTGCATATCATCTACGCATAGACCTGGCTCGGATGCCAATGTTGGGAAATGTTGCATGGAAAAAAAATCTACGCACATGCAAGATCTATCAAGGAGATGCATAGAAACGAGAGGGGAGAGTGTGTCTATGTACCCTCATTGACCGTAAGTGGAAGCGTTTCACAACATGGTTGATGTAGTCGAACTTTCTTTGCAATCCAACCGATCTAGTACCAAACGTATGACACCTCCGCGTTCAGCACACGTTCAGCTCGGTGACATCCTTCGCCTTCTTGATCCATCAAGACGGCGAGGTAGTAGATAAGTTCCGTCAGCACGACGGCGTGGTTACAGTGATGGTGAAGTGATCTTCACAGGGCTTCACGTAAGCACTACGAAAATATGTCTGGGGTGTAAACGGTGGAGGGGGGCGCCGCACACGGCTAACAATTGATCTGGTGTGTGCTAGGCGCATCCCTCCCACATATATATAGGTGGGAGGGAGGGAGGAGCAGCCATAGGAGGCGCCCAAGTAGGAAGAATCCTACTTGGAGTCCCTCCCATGCCATGCCCCCTTTCCTTATTTGGAGTGTGGGGAAAGGCAGGGGAGGGTGCCCCCCATTTCCTTTCTCCCATGAGAGGGAAAGGTAGGAGGGGCTAGCCCTCCCCCTTTTCCTTCCCTAAGGCTGGCCAAACAAGGGAGGGGGCGCGCCAACCCCCTTGTGGGCTGGTCTGTCCCCTCCTTTGGCCCATAGGGCCCATAACTTGTCGGGGGGTGCCTGTCGTGGGAGCAGATCTGATAGTAGAGTATGGGGGGTACGTAGGAGAGGGCAGAGTCCTAGCTATTGTACACTCAGATATACGAGTTTAGACCCCTCTCGGAGGAGGTAAAAGCCCTATGTCTCGGTGCCGCGGAGGCTCTGTTGGTTGGTAGTATGAGTTACAGGGGGTGCGAACCCTTGTGCCAGAGGGGAGGGGTGGCTTATATAGAGTGCGCCGACACTTCACAAACCTCAGTTACGCAAGGGTTTAATGAGAGTATAATGTCACGTATGTTACTGCTAACGCCTATATTAATTGATCTTTATGACGACAGAGTGAATGCCTGATCGTTGCCATCCAGGGATGGCTCTAGGTCTTCTAAACTCCGAGTGGATTCTTGTCTTCCGAGTGAACAATGATGGTCGAATGGAATTGGGATATCCGAGTGAGATCTTCTGTCGAGTGTATTGTACTTCATGAGGATTTTAGTCGGTATCTTCTTCTTATCTTTATAAGCCTTGTACTCTTATCTAATGTCCTTGGATAGGGTGTCTAGGTCAAGCCTAAGACCCTACCCTAGGTACATGTCATCATCATTAGCCCCCGAATGGATTGAGGACCGAGTGAAGAAGGGTTAAAGTTGATTCCGACTCGATTCAATGTCCGGAGACACTTTCTTGGGAGCCTGGGGGTACGCTAGGTACTTTAGCCCTTTGCAAGTCGCCTCGATCGATTCAGGCTTCTGGAATTGCCGAGTGAAATATGTAGCATACTATTGAGCAAATTGGATTTGGATATCTCCGACGTGATCGACTACTTTGCTGGACCTGGATTTCACGGGATTCAAAATTTGGAGAAGCGCGCGGGTCGGAACGCAGCACAGTAAGAGGGGCAAGTGGGGGCATACTCCTCGATCCTCATGCCACCTTTTTGGCCACGTGTCAAGTGAGCGCCGATTGCGTGGGCCCACAAGTCAGTCACTCGGATGCGAGGTCATTTAAGGCGACGCTGCCGATGCAGGGTATTGTGCCTGCCATTCCCCTCCTTCTCCTCTGCCACTCTGCCTCGTCTCCTCCAGCACAACGCCCCCTCCCAATCTTCTCGAGCTTGCAGCAATGGTGAAGGACAAGACGGCGGCCCTGGAGCGTGCAAAGAAGTCGACGGCCAAGGGCAAGAAGACGGTGAAGGGGTCGACCTCGTGGTCTGCTCATCTGCCAGGTTGGATCCAGGGGGACTGGATCCGCTCCTCCATCGCGGAGGAGGATCTGGAAAATCTCGTCGCCTACGGCCTCATCACGGAAGGATCTTGGAGGCTGCCGGAGGGGGAGTTCAAGTCTGTGCAGCGCGACGGCGAGCGGGTCCTCTTCACGACGCAAGTCGAAAGAGGTTTCTCACTACCCCCTCATCCATTCTCCCGGGGTTTCTTGAATTTTTTTCGGAGCTCAGATCCATCACTCCCCCCAACACCATCTCATACCTGGCTGCATTCGTTTCGATGTGCAAGAACTTCCTGGGATGTCACCCACACGTGGGTTTGTTCAAGCACATTTTTTACTTGTCGATCTCAGTTAGTGAAGAAAGCTAATCCGACTGATGAGAGGAGGCACGTGATCCATATGTGCGGGGGGCTAGGAATCTAGATGAGGGGTAGGAGTTCTTTCCCTCCTATGACCTTTCCTGAATCAGTTAGGGGGTAGAAGTCGACCTAGTTTTATTGCAAAGATGTCCCGACTTCGGGTCAGTCGACTGGCCTTCCCCCTTTCTCTCTGGAGAGACTCCGCACTCTTCATTTGCTGACCGTAGAGGAGGAGGAGAAGGGTGGGGTATCTATCTTGGTGGACGCACTCGTTGCGCTGGTTCGGGGTGGACTGACATGCATGGATCTGTTGGAGGTGTTCCTCAGTCGACGCATCCAAACCTTCCAAGCTCACAACCACCCCATATGGCTGTACTCAGGCCCACAAGACACCTTCGACTCACCCGGAGGAGGTCTCAGACGAAATGGTGGCGCAATGGCTTTGGAGCATCACTTGGAACAAGGACAGCCCGCGCGGAGCAAAACGGATCTTGCTATTCAATGCCGAGCACCCTCTAGGAGAGGTTTGACATGACTTGTCGAGTGTTTTTCCTTTTTACTTTTCAATATGCAGCAGTACTGGAGCCCGACTGACTTTTGTAACTTGTGCTTTGCAGGTTTTCATGAAGATGTACTCACCCGAACGGAGAGCAGCACCTCAGTGGAGCTGAGAGCGAGGGCGGGAGCGTCGATCTTGAATATGCTGACGATAGTGATGATGACAGCGACGATACCGATGACAGCGAGGAGGTCGATTCACCACCATGCATTGAGCGACGCAGCAAGCAATCACAAGACCCTACAGGTGGCCACGACATGGGAGCAGTGTCGAGTGCAAAGACTCCATAGCGCACTCAGGCATCAACTCCCGAGCCGACTGAAAAAGTTGCCAAGCAAGCAAAGGTCATTCCTCCTAAGCCTCGGAAGGCTTTGCCCAGGATCAAGGTTGCAGTGCCTATTGCTTCGGTGTAAGTGCTTCTTCTTCTTTTTCTTCATTGTTGTCGCTGTTATGGACCTTCTTGTTTGTTTGACCGAATGGGATTTTGGACCTCCAGGGCCACTACTTCTGGGACGTCCCACATGGAGATTGACGATGAGCAGGCCGACGCAGGCACTGCAGACATGGCCACTTCTCGAGCAGGTATGACACTGCGGATATGCTTACACCTTGTCAACTGCTTTTGATGGTTTACTGGAATCTCACTGCCAAGTGATTGTAGTGCCAATAGATGTTATCCAGCATCTAGATGATGATGAGGATGAGCCTCCAAAGAGTGCAAGGGGAAGATGCAGGGCCTCGACCTCCTTGCATGGTCCGAGCAAGAGAGCGCCTTCAAACTAGACGTCACACCTGCCGACTGAACCCATTGTACAAGAACTCGCTGGCTTGTCATGAGCTGGTGTTTCTTTTGTTGTCCCTTTGCCGACTGCCCAACCTCCAATGTCGACTGAGCAAGCTACCGGTCCGACTAGGTAGTCTCAAATGCTAGTCCCACCAGTTGCTTCATCGGCTCCTGCGTCGACTGAATTCACTCTGCATCATGTCTTGGAGGACTGAGGGAGTCCTAGATTAGGGGGTGTCCGGATAGCCGGACTACCATCATCAGCCGGACTATCATCGGCTGGACTATCATCATCGACCGGACTCCAAGACTATGAAGATACAAGATTGAAGACTTCGCCCCATGTCCGGATGGGACTTTCCTTGGCGTGGAAGGCAACCTTGGCAATACGGATATGTAGATCTCCTACCATTGTAACCGACTCTGTGTAATCCTAGCCCTCTCCGGTGTCTATATAAACTGGATGGCTTTAGTCCGAAGGACACAACAACAACAATCATACCATAGGCTAGCTTCTAGGGTTTAGCCTCCTTGATCTCGTGGTAGATCCACTCTTGTAAACATCCACAATATCAATATCAATCAAGCAGGACGTAGGGTTTTACCTCCATCAAGAGGGCCCGAACCTGGGTAAAACATCGTGTCCCTTGTCTCCTGTTACCATCTGCCTAGACGCACAGTTCGGGACCCCCTACCCAAGATCCGCTGGTTTTGACACCGACATTGGTGCTTTCATTGAGAGTTCCTCTGTGTCGTCACCAATAGGCTTGATGGCCTCTTCAATCTACAACGACGCGGTCCTGGGTGAGACTTTCCTTCCCGGACAGATCTTCGTATTTGGCGGCTTCGTACTGTGGGCCAACTCACTTGGCCATCTGGAGCAGATCGAAAGCTACGCCCCTGGCTGTCAGGTCAGGTTTGGGAGCCTAAACTTCACGGCCGATATCCGCGGGGACTTGATCTTCGACGGATCCGAGCCACACCCGAGCGTGCCGCGCTGTCACGATGGGCATGACCTAACTCTGACGCCGGACAGCGCCTTGGAGGCCGCACACGAATCCGCTCTGACCCATATCCGGAGCCGATCGCTCAGATCGAGGACGGATGGCTGGACACCACCTCGGGAGCTGCAACTTCTACGGCGATGGAGCCGAACACTTACCTTGTCCCGCACAAAGCTCATGACTCCGAGGTGCCGGACTCTCTGCCGGACTCCGAACCTCCTGCGCCCCTGCCAGTCAAATCCAATTGGGTGCCGATCATGGAATTCACCGCTGCGGACATCTTTCAGCACTCACCCTTCGGCGATATCTTAAATTCGCTGAAGCATCTCTCGCTATCCGGAGAACCCTGGCCGAACTATGGCCAGGACGGTTGGGACACGGACGACGAAGAAATTCAAAACCCACCCACCACCCACTTCGTAGCCACCGTCGACGATCTAACCGACGTACTCGACTACGACTCCGAAGACATCGACGGTATGGACGACGATGCCGGAGACTATCAAGAACCAGTGCCTACAGGACACTGGAAGACCACCTCGTCATACGACATATACATGGTGGACACCCCAAAAGATGGGGACGGCAAAGAAGCAGCGGAGGCCGATTCCTTAAAGAAACAGCCCAAGCGCCGACGTCAGCGGCACCGCTCTAAATCCCGCCACAGCAAGAATGGAGATTCCGACACAGGAGATAATAGCACCCCGGAAAGTGCCGAAGACAACCCCCTCCAGCATGATCCAGCGCAGTAGGAGGCAGAAGCAAGCCCTCACGAGAGGGCGGCAGACGACGAGGTCGAGGATGATAATTATTACCTCCCTCCGGAGACGAGGAAAGCCTTGACGACGACGAATTCGTTGTGCCTGAGGATCCCGTTGAACAAGAGCGTTTAAGACGC
This sequence comes from Triticum aestivum, assembly GCF_018294505.1. Classification (NCBI taxonomy): domain Eukaryota; kingdom Viridiplantae; phylum Streptophyta; class Magnoliopsida; order Poales; family Poaceae; genus Triticum; species Triticum aestivum. Next base: position 156,428,485 of record NC_057801.1, on the reverse strand, counting down.
AGGCTAATGGCCATGGCAAACAGCCTAATGAAAAAGCAGCAACAGCTTCAAGCTGATCAAGTCCTACTGGCCGACAGATGGACCGAGGTCCTCGCGGCCGAAGAGTATGAACTCGAACGCCCCTCCAAAAGTTACCCAAAACGCAAGTTGCTCCCCCGACTAGAGGAGGAAGCATACAAACCTGCATCACCAGCGCACAATACGGCAGACCGGCCACCTCGTGGCCGCGACAGAGAGGCATGCAAACCCTCCACCAAAACCGTACCCCGGCATCGCTCAAAAAACATGAAGCCACGGGGGAACGCGCCGGACTTGCGAGATATATTGGAGGACAAGGCAAGACAATCCAGATCTATCTATGGATCACGTGGGCACCCCAAGACCCACGACGAATACCGTCGCGCCGGATACAACTACTCCGGCCGGGCCGAACACAGCAGACAACGCTCTCTCGAGCTACGTCGCGATATTGCTCAATACCGAGGCGCCGCACACCCACTATGCTTCACTGACAAAGTAATGGATCATCAAATCCCTGAAGGGTTTAAACCCGTTAATATCGAATCCTATGATGGCACAACAGACCCCGCGGTTTGGATTGAGGATTATCTCCTCCATATACATATGGCCCGCGGCGACGATCTTCACGCCATCAAGTATCTCCCGCTCAAGCTTAAAGGACCAGCTCGGCATTGGCTGAACAGCCTGCCAGCAGAGTCAATTGGATGCTGGGAAGACCTGGAAGCCGCATTCCTCAACAACTTCCAGGGTACATATGTGCGACCACCGGACGCAGATGACCTAAGCCACATAATCCAGCAGCCAGACGAATCGGCCAGGCAATTCTGGACACGGTTCTTAACAAATAAAAATCAAATCGTCGACTGTCCGGATGTAGAGGCCCTCGCTGCCTTTAAACATAACATCCGCGACGAGTGGCTGGCCCGGCACCTAGGACAGGAGAAGCCGAAATCCATGGCAGTCCTCACATCACTCATGACCCGCTTCTGCGCGGGAGAGGATAGCTGGCTAGCTCGCAGCAACAACCTCAGCAAAAACGCTGGCAGTCCGGATACCAAGGACCGCAATGGCAGGTTGCGTCGAAACAAAAACAAACGCCGCATTAACGGCGACAGCAATGAGGATACGGCAGTCAACGCCGGATTCCGAGGCTCCAAGCCCGGTCAACGGAAGAAGCCATTCAAAAGAACCACTCCGGGCAGGTCCCATTTGGACCGAATACTCGACCGCTCCTGTCAAATACATGGAACCCCCGAAAAGCTAGCTAACCACACCAACAGAGATTGTTGGGTATTCAAGCAGGCAGGCAAATTAATCGCCGAAAACAGTGACAAGGGGATACACAGCGATGACGAGGAAGAGACCTGGCCGCAAAACAACAGAGGACAAAAGGGATTCCCCCCTCAAGTTTGGACGGTAAACATGATATACACAACACATATTCCCAAGAGGGAGCGGAAGCGTGCACTAAGGGACGTATACGCGGTGGAGCCAGTCGCCCCAAAATTCAACCCATGGTCCTCTTGCCCGATCACTTTCGATCGAAGAGACCATCCGACCAGTATCCGCCATGGAGGATTCGCCGCATTGGTTTTAGACCCAATCGTCGATGGATTTCGCCTCACGAGAGTCCTGATGGACGGCGGCAGTAGCCTAAACCTGCTTTATCAGGATACAGTGCGCAAGATGGTCATAGACCCTTCAAGGATTAAACCTACAAAGACAACCTTCAAAGGCGTCATACCAGGTGTCGAGGCCAGTTGTACAGGCTCAGTTACACTGGAAGTGGTCTTCAGATCCCCGGATAATTTCCGAAGCGAGGAGTTAATCTTCGACATAGTCCCGTTCCGCAGTGGCTATCACGCTCTGCTCGGACGAACCACGTTCACAAAATTCAACGTGGTGCCGCATTATGCATACCTTAAGCTCAAGATGCCAGGCCCTCGCGGAGTCATCACGGTCAATGGAAACACGGAACGCTCCCTCCGAATGGAGGAACATACAGCGGCTCTCGCGGCAGAAGTACAGAGCATCCTTTTAAGGCAATTTTCGAGTCCGGCCGTTAAACGACCGGACACGGCCAAACGCGCCCGGAGCAACATCAACCAAGACCACCTGGCACGTTCCGAGCACGCGTAGCAATGCGGCCTCAACCCCAGCCCTCGCTCAACTGTAAGACAAACTCTCCGCGTACATAATTACGCCCTGGAGATACCATGGGCATAGGGGGAGGGGCACAACCACAACAGACCCAGAGTGCGGTTTGACCACACCAGGGGCTCCCAAGTGTGTCGCTCTTTTTATCTTTTATTTTTCTTTTTTATATAGAACTCTGTCCGGCGGCGAATCTGCCGAACTCATGATGCAACAGCCAGGAAGGGACAAAGGCCGCGACGAACACTCAGGTGGTCTCCATTACGAGCATTAAATTTGTTAAATACACCATTCCGCGGCCTACCCCTGGAGGGAGACGCCTTTAATTCGTCCAATCCCTTGCTTTCCGCACTATTTGTATCATTCCGTACTCATAACAGATCTTCTCGAATAAAATGCAGCACCTTTTGCCCATAATTGCATTACCTTATATATATATGTTCATTTACGACATGTTGCATCCGTACATTTTGGTACGGCCAAATACGCCAGGGGCTTATGTTCCCCGCATTATGGTGTGATGAAGTCCGAACACTTTCACAAGTGCGGCACCCCGAACTTATAGCATTATATGAATCGGCTCTGAATCATGTCTTGGGTCAATAGTTGGGTTTGCCCGGCTCCCATGTTTGGCACCTTACGTTCCGTTCTATCGGCTAAGGTAGCACTGGGAGAACCACTGCGATTGCGCCTCGGTTGAGCCGGGTTAACGCCTCAGTGGAGAAAGCTAAAACTGACTGTCATGATAAGGCGAGAGACTGGTCGCTGTTCGAGAGGTCCTTTCGGGTCCTTAAAGACCTACGCCGCTTCGAGCGAAGTTCCGGATAATGTCCGACGAAGGCGTGGATAGCGCCCCTAATTCGGTCTTCCGAATACTAGGGGCTTCGCCGAAATTTAAAATTATAGAATTGTATGGCTAAGTGAGAGTGTTCAAGCACTATAAGTCCGGTTGCCTTGTTCGTTGTGTTGAGCGCCTCCATAGATGGACCCAAAAATGGGAGCAAGAGTGCTCATGTTTATCCCGAACACCCCAACACTCGTGGCATGGGGGCTGAAGCCGACGACTTGCCATCTCTCGGATTTAATAAACGGCCGCACAGAAGGTAATATTTTAAATTAACAAACGTTGCTTAGCGCATATGAACAAAGTTTTCAGCGCACAGGATAACACATTGCGAATTTACTCAATAATTACATCCCTGGGGCACTCATCCGCAATCTTGCGGGCACCCTTCAGGACAGTCCTATAGTACATTTCGGGCGTACGATATTCCTTGCCCGCTGGTGGCGCGTCAGTGATTAGCTTCTCTGCATCCAGCTTGGCCCAATGCACCTTTGCGCGGGCAAGGGCCCGACGAGCACCTTCAATACAGGCGGAGCGCTTGATAACCTCCACCCAGGGGCACGCATCCACCAACCGTCGCACGAGGCCGAAGTAGCTCCCAGGCATGGCCTCTCCAGGCCACAGCCGGACTATGAGGCCCTTCATGGCCTGCTCGGCCGCCTTGTGGAGCTCGACCAGCTGCTTCAGCTGGTCGCTAGGGGGCACCGGATGGCCGGCCTCAGCATACTGAGACCAGAAGACCTTCTCCGTTGAGCTCCCCTCCTCGGCTCAATAGAATGCGGCGGCATCAGATACACTGCGAGGCAGATCTGCAAATGCCCCTGGAGAGCTCCGAATACGGGTAAGTAACACGTAATTTACATTCACATGCTTGCTTTGCATGAAAAATGCCTTACCCGCCGCTATCTTCCTCACCAACTCAATCTCCTGAAGGGACTTATGGGCATCGGCCTTGGCAGTCTTGGCACTTTGAGTCACGAGTCTTTGAGTCACGAGTCTCCTGAAGCTCGGACTCTCGAGTCTTTGAGTCACGCTCCAAACTCTCATGCCTTTCCATGAGAGCCTGGAGCTCTTGCTGAACCACCGCCACCCGCGCCTCCTGCTTTTCTCACTCTGCTCGTTCCGCGGCCGCATTGCGTTCGGCCGCAGACACGGCCTCCTTCAGGGTCGCCACCTCGTTCGTGGCCCCTGCAGTACCCATGTTATCCTTGTTATTTTTTGTTGCAACCTAAATCCTTTTCTGTAAGGTACAAGTTCAAAGTGGTGTTACTCACCTTCTTTGTCCTGGATTTGCTTCTTGGCGCGGCCGAGATCTTGCTCGGACCGCTCGAGCTCCTGCTTTAAACCACCGACCTCCGCAGTCAATGCGGCAGAGGTCAGCAGCGCAGCCTGCAACCCATATTGACATAGTTTTTTAGCAACCCTGCGTATATCTTTTTTTTTCAGATCCTCAGTCCGGCTTTTCTTTCCGAACACCGAACTGAGCATCAGGGGCTACTGTCTATGCGGTATTACATTGCATATTTTTAACTTCTTACCTCAAAGCCTGATAGAAGGCTGCTGCAGGCTTCGGTCAGCCTGCTCTTGGCGAGCTGTACCTTCTGGATCACTGCACTCATAATAGTGCAGTGTTCTTGCTCGATGGAAGCGCTCTGGAGCGCCTCCAACAAATTATCCGGCGCCTCCGGTTGGACGGAAGCCGCCGGCGTCACGGTCTTGCCCTTCGTGTGAAGGGGCCGCCGGCCGGACTCCGGAACCACTGCGGGTTCTGATATGGAGTCCAGCGCAAAGTCCGGGAGGCCGCCTCGTGGCGCCTCCGGAGCCTCCCCCTGATGGGCCCCTTCTTGGGACCCCACCACGGCGTCCTCGGTGTCGCGAGGGGTGGATGCGGTCAGGATGGAGTCTACCTCCGACGGAGCCAACGACCCGCTCGTTGAAACGGGGAGATCATCATTGGCCGGACTACAAGCAGCATGCGGCATCAGAATGACACTATGTGACGCAGAAAAAGAAATTATAACTCATTCAGGAATCCAGATACTTACGATCTCGCCGGAGGCCTGGCCCTTGAAGGCCATTCTTCCTCGCCAATGTTGATGTTGGCGGAGCTGTCCGGGGGAATAGTCCTTCCCCTCTTGGACCCTTCGGCCTCCCCTATTGGGGAAGCCTTCCTCTTCCTCTCTCCCCCTCTGGGGGAGAGTCCTCTTTCTCCTCCTCATTTTTGGGGGAGGATTCCGCCCCGGAGTCGTCGGACACCTGAAAACAGGAACTCTTTTGAGCACCCGTGGCCTCCTTCTTGGCCTTCTTCTCCGGCACCACGTGCGGTGCCGGAACCAGCAGCCTTGCTAGACGGGCGTCTACTGGGTTTTCTGGCATAGGAGCCGGACAGATAATCTGCTCCGCCTTCCTCATCCAGTCCTGTCAAAGGAAAAGGGGAAATTAAAACCCGCATAGAGTCAAACTATGAAAAGCAAGTGTCCCGTAAAGGGGTAGAATCACTTACCTCGTCGGCTTGGCGCTGCGAGCGAAATCCGCGATCTTCAGTCGCGGATGCGGGGGCTTCGGCGCCCTTAAACAGCACCCTCCAGGCGCCTTCGTACGTCGTATCGAAGAGCCCGCTCAGCGCCTGTTGCTGTTCCGGATTGAACTCCCACATATTGAATGCCCGCTCTTGGCATGGGAGAATCCGGCGGATGAGCATGACTTGGACCACGTTAACCAGCCTGAGCTTCTTCACCAGCTTCTGGATACAGGCTTGGAGTCCCGTCACCTCCTCCGAACTACCCCACAGCAAGCCCTTCTCTTTCCAGGAGGTGAGCTGCGTGGGGATACCAGATCTGAACTCGGGGGCCGCCGCCCACTTAGAGTCGCGCGGCTCGGTGATATAGAACCACCCCGATTGCCACCCCTTGACGGATTCCACGAAGGCCCCATCGAACCAAAGGACATTGGGCATCTTGCCCAACATGGCGGCTCCGCACTCCGCTTGAGTGCCCTTTACTACCTTCGGCTTGACATTGAAGGTCTTGAGCCACAAGCCGAAGTGGGGCTGGATGCATAGGAAGGCCTCGCACACGAGGATAAACGCCGAGATGTTGAGGATGAAGTTCGGCGCCAGATCATGGAAATCCAGGCTGTAGTAGAACATGAGCCCCCGGACAAAGGGGTGAAGTGGAAAACCCAGTCCACGGAGGAAGTGGGGAAGAAAAACGACCCTCTCATGGGGCCTGGGGGTGGGGATGAGCTGCCCCTCGTCGGGCAGCCGGTGCGCGATGCCGCCGGACAGGTAGCCGGCGCTGCGCAGTCTTTCGATGTGCTCCTCTATAACGGAGGAGGTCATCCACTTGCCTCCCGCTCTAGACATGACTGGGGAAGGTTGAGACGAGATGTGCGGGCTTGGGCGCTGGAGCTCGAGTGCGCGGAGATGGATAAGCAAAGGAGGAAGAAGGCGTAGGTGAAAAGGTGAATCCTTATCCCTTATATGGGCGGGCGAAGTCTACACGTCCCCCACCGGCCTAGTAAAACTCGCTTATCCCCCAAGCGTCACCATCAATGGCGCGGTTGGGTTACCCACGTCCGTATTGACAAGAATCTCGGATTAAGGGAAACACAATCTCTGCTTCGACAAGACGTGCCAAGGAAACCGCTTCGCTAAATGCGCTGAGGTGGTAGAGTAAAAAATGATTCAAGTAATGGCTTGGTAGTGGCGTGACGTCATGCCACAAAAAACGTCAGCAGATTGAACTTGTGTATATATTATTCTCTCTACGGTGAAATGTGGAATTTATTTTGTAGAGCCGGACACTATCCTGGTGTTCACAATCTTCTATCATTCGGAGGAGGAACCCGCCTTGCAATGCCAAGCAATATACAGGCCGGACTTATCTCATTGAAGCCTGGTTCAGGGGCTACTGAGGGAGTCCTGGATTAGGGGGTGTCCGGATAGCCGGACTACCATCATCAGCCGGACTATCATCGGCTCGACTATCATCATCGACCGGACTCCAAGACTATGAAGATACAAGATTGAAGACTTCGCCCCGTGTCCAGATGGGACTTTCCTTGGCGTGGAAAGCAAGCTTGGTGATACGGATATGTAGATCTCCTACCATTGTAACCGACTCTGTGTAACCCTAGCCCTCTCTGGTGTCTATATAAACCGGATGGATTTAGTCCGTAGGACACAACAACAACAATCATACCATAGGCTAGCTTCTAGGGTTTAGCCTCCTTGATCTCGTGGTAGATCCACTCTTGTAAACATCCACAATATCAATATCAATCAAGCAGGACGTAGGGTTTTACCTCCATCAAGAGGACCCGAACCTGGGTAAAACATTGTGTCCCTTGTCTCCTGTTACCATCCGCCTAGACGCACAGTTCGGGACCCCCTACCCGAGATCCGCCGGTTTTGACACCGACAAGGACCAAGTAGGAGCTACCAAGGCAGCTATGATCCAATCTGGTCTGATGATGGAGCAACTGAAGGTGGTGTATGAGTCCAGTAAGGCTGCTTATGACGCCAGTTCAGCCCTTCAGACCAATGTCCGAGTAAGTACTATTGTAAGTTGATTTCCGATTGGTTTTTCTTCGTCTTGAGTCCTGCTCTGTTAGGATATGCTACCTGAAACTGCTGCTTTATTATTCATAAGATGTCCATTGATGAGCGTTTTGGAACTTTTAATGTGCATCTCTTATGGGTTTGTGTCTTGAATATGTACACCCATTGGGTGTTTTCTTTTGCTGTGTAATTCTTCCACTCGAGTCGATCAGACCGTGCCGAGTGGGTACCTGGTCCAGTGGGGGCACGCTGAGTGCACCCACTAGGTGTAGTCCCCAAGACCGCCGTCGAATGTTTGATTCGACGGGGGTCTTTTTAGAATATGTCTGTTCATAACTCTTGTTCCACTCGGGCCGGGCATGCCGTACCAAGTGGGAAATCTATACAGTGGGGGCACGCTGAGTGCACCCACTGGGTGTAGTCCCCGAGACCGCGGTCAACTACGGGCAGTTGGCAGGGGTCTGAGAACAAGGGAATTATTTTCTTCTTCTTCCACTCAGACCAGGCAGGCCGTACCGAGTGGGAAATCTCTCTAGTGGGGGAACGCTGAGTGCACCCACTGGGTGTAGTCCCTGAGACCGCCTTTGAATGTTTGATTCGGCGGTGGTCTTAAAACTTCTTTGATCGCTGGCAGCTTTGACTTGATCTTCTTTACTCAGAAGTAAACGGTCTTCGTTTTGTCGACTGAATTGTCCTTTTTGTAGATTGCAGAAATCTTGTGAACTTGGGACTCAGTATGCTACCCTGGAGAAGGAGAAGATCCAACTCCAACTTGATCTGGAACTTGCCAAGAAAAATCAGAATGCTGCTTAGGATGAAGTAGCGATCATGGGAGATAACAACTTGCTGACTGTATTCTTTGATATTTCTCCTTTTCCATATTTTGAGCCGAGTGACTCCATTCGAATAGATGTGTGTAGTGAAAACCGTCAACTCCAAGCACGACTGAAGAATGTTATTTCTTTAGACACCATGAAGCAGGCATTGGAGAAGGACACTGATCTTGCAAGGGCGCAGAAGGTGGCGCATGAGAAGACTGAATTAGCTGAGAGAAAGCTAGCTTCAGTCGGCAAACTTGAAGAGGAAAATGCCAATCTGAAGACCGCTATCGATGAGGCGAAGAAAGAAGTTGCACAACTGAGAGAAGAGAAAGTGGCCCTGGCTGGAAAGGTGGATGAGCTCATTCGGAAGAGGGATGAGCTAGAGGTTTACTTGAGAGGTCTCAAGAAGAAGATGTACATCATGCTTGAAGTTAAATCTCTTCCTCCAAATGAATTCAGAAACTTCCAGATAATGCTACTTCTGCTAACTTGTACTTTCTCTCCCTGTGTAGAGTTTGTCCAGAATTTCGAGCAAGAGACCGAACGAATTGAACCAGGCTTGTATCCCACAAAGTCACTCATCAAAGACGAAGTTGTGATGAACGTGATGCGACTTGAAGCTTGTCTTGATAGTGTCTTGGGGTACATCGCTCGACTGAAGGTTGCACTGACTCAGATAGACAAGGAGCTATGGCCAGGGGACACTCTTCAGAATGGCCTTGAGTCACTGAATCGCCTCATCGACATCCCAGGTCTAGTGCAAACTTGGAAGAAGTCAGCTACTCGTAGTGGAGCTGATGTGTTCTTATCGCTTGTTCGGGTCCACTGCAAGGAGGCTAGGGAGGACAAGCTGAAAGCTCTCCAGGTGGCTACCACGAGGAAACTTTAATGATTCAAATTTATTCGCCTCGGGATGCCGAGTGATCTTGTAACCATTAAACTTTTTCAGGCCTGAAGCCCGAGTACTTTTGCTTGCGATTCTGAAACTTGACAGTTTTGCCCAAACTTGGCGGGTTTACCTGAATATTGCTTTTCCTGCTTCCACAATGTTTTGCGTGATTTGGTTTTATGACTTAGGCGAAGCTGGTTTGCGGCTAAGCCCCCGAGTGGGAGGGTCACTTTCAACTTGGGGTAGTTTTTTTAACTTAGGCGAGTGCGGTGTCGCATCTAAGCCCCTGAGTGGGAGGATCGCTCTCACTCGGAGTAGGTTTTAACTTAGGCGAAACAGGTTCATGGCTAAGATCCCGAGTGGGAGGATTGCTCTCACTCGGAGTAGATTTTTAACTTAGGCAGAACAGGTTCGCCACTAAGCCCCCGAGTGGGAGGATTGCTCTCACTCGGAGTAGTTTTTTAACATAGGCGAAATAGGTTCGTGGCTAAGCCCCCGAGTAGGAGGATCGCTCTCACTCGGAGTAGTTTTTTAACTTAGGTGAAACAGGTTCGTGGCTAAGCCCCTGAATGGGAGGATTTCTCTCACTCG